>NC_142667.1:20000-27500 GCF_026168435.1 Sesamum indicum | reverse complement strand
CCACACAGACACGCACACACACACATACGCACACACACACACCCACACACACGACACACACACACACACACATACACACACACACACACACCCACACACGGACACCCGCACACACACCACACACACACACACACACACAGACCCCCCCCACACACCACACACACACACACACATACACACACACACACACACACACCCCACCCACACACCCCCCCACACACACGCACACACACATCACACCCCCACACGCACACATACATACACCCACACACACACTCCACACCCCACACACACACACACACAACCCCACACACACCCTACGCACACACACCCACACACATACACACACCCACCCACCCCACACACAACACCCCCCACACACACACACGCGCACACATACCCCCCATATGCACACACACACACACACACACCCATACACATACCACACACACCCCACACGCAGAAAGAAGCACAATCAAGGAAATATAAAACTCGGAACAAGGGGCGGCATCATTCAGCAAAACTTCTTAAGTTTGTGGTCGAGAAAATTTAAAAAGAAATGCAGTAGCTGATTAGAAGATATAAAAACATATTCTTTGACATCATGACCTTAACAGAAACCTGCTACACCATATCATGATTTTCAGAGAGGTTGATCTAAAAATTGGATAATATTAATGACAAAATTATTGCCCTAATACAATTACATATATAAAACACATTGGGAAATGCTGCAATCTTATTTTCTCCAATAATAGCACTGGATTAAAAAAAGTAGCGATAGTTAAGCTCTTCTGGATGCCCACAGGTAGGCTTCCCACATAGGATTGAATAACAACCAACAAGTTGAACAACTTTAAACATTATAAAATTTCAAAGCATTACTGCAATATTTTCACTAACCGGACCGATCACATGTCGGTATCACACATAGCGTACTCAGTAAATGAATCAATCACTTTCTAAAAAAGTGCCATAGGAACAACAGTGCCATTTATTCGTTGGCGCAAAAGATAAAAGCAATACCTGTCTTTTTCTATGTTGAAAATGGAAGTAAAACATGTTTTACCGTGACATACACACCAGTCCACACACCCACACACCCGCACAGCCTACACACGCACACAAACCCCCCACACAGACACGCACACACACACATACGCACACACACACACCCACACACACGACACACACACACACACACATACACACACACACACACACCCACACACGGACACCCGCACACACACCACACACACACACACACACACAGACCCCCCCCACACACCACACACACACACACACACATACACACACACACACACACACACCCCACCCACACCCCCCCACACACACACGCACACACACATCACACCCCCACACGCACACATACATACACCCACACACACACTCCACACCCCACACACACACACACACAACCCCACACACACCCTACGCACACACACCCACACACATACACACACCCACCCACCCCACACACAACACCCCCCACACACACACACGCGCACACATACCCCCCATACGCACACACCCATACACATACCACACACACCCCACACGCACAAAGAAGCACAGACAAGGAAATATAAAACTCGGAACAAGGGCCGGCATCATTCAGCAAAACTTCTTAAGTTTGTGGTCGAGAAAATTTAAAAAGAAATGCAGTAGCTGATTAGAAGATATAAAAATATATTCTTTGACATCATGACCTTAACAGAAACCTGCTACACCATATCATGATTTTCAGAGAGGTTGATCTAAAAATTGGATAATATTAATGACAAAATTATTGCCCTAATATAATTACATATATAAAACACATTGGGAAATGCTGCAATCTTATTTTCTCCAATAATAGCACTGGATTCAAAAAAGTAGCAATAGTTAAGCTCTTCTGGATGCCCACAGGTAGGCTTCCCACATAGGATTGAATAACAACCAACAAGTTGAACAACTTTAAACATTATAAAATTTCAAAGCATTACTGCAATATTTTCACTAACCGGACCGATCACATGTCGGTATCACACATAGCGTACTCAGTAAATGAATCAATCACTTTCTAAAAAAGTGCCATAGGAACAACAGTGCCATTTATTCGTTGGCGCAAAAGATAAAAGCAATACCTGTCTTTTTCTATGTTGAAAATGGAAGTAAAACATGTTTTACCGTGACATACACACCAGTCCACACACCCACACACCCGCACAGCCTACACACGCACACAAACCCCCCACACAGACACGCACACACACACATACGCACACACACACACCCACACACACGACACACACACACACACACATACACACACACACACACACCCACACACGGACACCCGCACACACACCACACACACACACACACACACAGACCCCCCCCACACACCACACACACACACACACACATACACACACACACACACACACACCCCACCCACACCCCCCCACACACACACGCACACACACATCACACCCCCACACGCACACATACATACACCCACACACACACTCCACACCCCACACACACACACACACAACCCCACACACACCCTACGCACACACACCCACACACATACACACACCCACCCACCCCACACACAACACCCCCCACACACACACACGCGCACACATACCCCCCATACGCACACACACACACGCACACACCCATACACATACCACACACACCCCACACGCACAAAGAAGCACAGACAAGGAAATATAAAACTCGGAACAAGGGCCGGCATCATTCAGCAAAACTTCTTAAGTTTGTGGTCGAGAAAATTTAAAAAGAAATGCAGTAGCTGATTAGAAGATATAAAAATATATTCTTTGACATCATGACCTTAACAGAAACCTGCTACACCATATCATGATTTTCAGAGAGGTTGATCTAAAAATTGGATAATATTAATGACAAAATTATTGCCCTAATATAATTACATATATAAAACACATTGGGAAATGCTGCAATCTTATTTTCTCCAATAATAGCACTGGATTCAAAAAAGTAGCAATAGTTAAGCTCTTCTGGATGCCCACAGGTAGGCTTCCCACATAGGATTGAATAACAACCAACAAGTTGAACAACTTTAAACATTATAAAATTTCAAAGCATTACTGCAATATTTTCACTAACCGGACCGATCACATGTCGGTATCACACATAGCGTACTCAGTAAATGAATCAATCACTTTCTAAAAAAGTGCCATAGGAACAACAGTGCCATTTATTCGTTGGCGCAAAAGATAAAAGCAATACCTGTCTTTTTCTATGTTGAAAATGGAAGTAAAACATGTTTTACCGTGACATACACACCAGTCCACACACCCACACACCCGCACAGCCTACACACGCACACAAACCCCCCACACAGACACGCACACACACACATACGCACACACACACACCCACACACACGACACACACACACACACACATACACACACACACACACACCCACACACGGACACCCGCACACACACCACACACACACACACACACACAGACCCCCCCCACACACCACACACACACACACACATACACACACACACACACACACACCCCACCCACACACCCCCCCACACACACGCACACACACATCACACCCCCACACGCACACATACATACACCCACACACACACTCCACACCCCACACACACACACACACAACCCCACACACACCCTACGCACACACACCCACACACATACACACACCCACCCACCCCACACACAACACCCCCCACACACACACACGCGCACACATACCCCCCATATGCACACACACACACACACACACCCATACACATACCACACACACCCCACACGCAGAAAGAAGCACAATCAAGGAAATATAAAACTCGGAACAAGGGGCGGCATCATTCAGCAAAACTTCTTAAGTTTGTGGTCGAGAAAATTTAAAAAGAAATGCAGTAGCTGATTAGAAGATATAAAAACATATTCTTTGACATCATGACCTTAACAGAAACCTGCTACACCATATCATGATTTTCAGAGAGGTTGATCTAAAAATTGGATAATATTAATGACAAAATTATTGCCCTAATACAATTACATATATAAAACACATTGGGAAATGCTGCAATCTTATTTTCTCCAATAATAGCACTGGATTAAAAAAAGTAGCGATAGTTAAGCTCTTCTGGATGCCCACAGGTAGGCTTCCCACATAGGATTGAATAACAACCAACAAGTTGAACAACTTTAAACATTATAAAATTTCAAAGCATTACTGCAATATTTTCACTAACCGGACCGATCACATGTCGGTATCACACATAGCGTACTCAGTAAATGAATCAATCACTTTCTAAAAAAGTGCCATAGGAACAACAGTGCCATTTATTCGTTGGCGCAAAAGATAAAAGCAATACCTGTCTTTTTCTATGTTGAAAATGGAAGTAAAACATGTTTTACCGTGACATACACACCAGTCCACACACCCACACACCCGCACAGCCTACACACGCACACAAACCCCCCACACAGACACGCACACACACACATACGCACACACACACACCCACACACACGACACACACACACACACACATACACACACACACACACACCCACACACGGACACCCGCACACACACCACACACACACACACACACACAGACCCCCCCCACACACCACACACACACACACACACATACACACACACACACACACACACCCCACCCACACCCCCCCACACACACACGCACACACACATCACACCCCCACACGCACACATACATACACCCACACACACACTCCACACCCCACACACACACACACACAACCCCACACACACCCTACGCACACACACCCACACACATACACACACCCACCCACCCCACACACAACACCCCCCACACACACACACGCGCACACATACCCCCCATACGCACACACACACACGCACACACCCATACACATACCACACACACCCCACACGCACAAAGAAGCACAGACAAGGAAATATAAAACTCGGAACAAGGGCCGGCATCATTCAGCAAAACTTCTTAAGTTTGTGGTCGAGAAAATTTAAAAAGAAATGCAGTAGCTGATTAGAAGATATAAAAATATATTCTTTGACATCATGACCTTAACAGAAACCTGCTACACCATATCATGATTTTCAGAGAGGTTGATCTAAAAATTGGATAATATTAATGACAAAATTATTGCCCTAATATAATTACATATATAAAACACATTGGGAAATGCTGCAATCTTATTTTCTCCAATAATAGCACTGGATTCAAAAAAGTAGCAATAGTTAAGCTCTTCTGGATGCCCACAGGTAGGCTTCCCACATAGGATTGAATAACAACCAACAAGTTGAACAACTTTAAACATTATAAAATTTCAAAGCATTACTGCAATATTTTCACTAACCGGACCGATCACATGTCGGTATCACACATAGCGTACTCAGTAAATGAATCAATCACTTTCTAAAAAAGTGCCATAGGAACAACAGTGCCATTTATTCGTTGGCGCAAAAGATAAAAGCAATACCTGTCTTTTTCTATGTTGAAAATGGAAGTAAAACATGTTTTACCGTGACATACACACCAGTCCACACACCCACACACCCGCACAGCCTACACACGCACACAAACCCCCCACACAGACACGCACACACACACATACGCACACACACACACCCACACACACGACACACACACACACACACATACACACACACACACACACCCACACACGGACACCCGCACACACACCACACACACACACACACACACAGACCCCCCCCACACACCACACACACACACACACATACACACACACACACACACACACCCCACCCACACACCCCCCCACACACACGCACACACACATCACACCCCCACACGCACACATACATACACCCACACACACACTCCACACCCCACACACACACACACACAACCCCACACACACCCTACGCACACACACCCACACACATACACACACCCACCCACCCCACACACAACACCCCCCACACACACACACGCGCACACATACCCCCCATATGCACACACACACACACACACACACCCATACACATACCACACACACCCCACACGCAGAAAGAAGCACAATCAAGGAAATATAAAACTCGGAACAAGGGGCGGCATCATTCAGCAAAACTTCTTAAGTTTGTGGTCGAGAAAATTTAAAAAGAAATGCAGTAGCTGATTAGAAGATATAAAAACATATTCTTTGACATCATGACCTTAACAGAAACCTGCTACACCATATCATGATTTTCAGAGAGGTTGATCTAAAAATTGGATAATATTAATGACAAAATTATTGCCCTAATACAATTACATATATAAAACACATTGGGAAATGCTGCAATCTTATTTTCTCCAATAATAGCACTGGATTAAAAAAAGTAGCGATAGTTAAGCTCTTCTGGATGCCCACAGGTAGGCTTCCCACATAGGATTGAATAACAACCAACAAGTTGAACAACTTTAAACATTATAAAATTTCAAAGCATTACTGCAATATTTTCACTAACCGGACCGATCACATGTCGGTATCACACATAGCGTACTCAGTAAATGAATCAATCACTTTCTAAAAAAGTGCCATAGGAACAACAGTGCCATTTATTCGTTGGCGCAAAAGATAAAAGCAATACCTGTCTTTTTCTATGTTGAAAATGGAAGTAAAACATGTTTTACCGTGACATACACACCAGTCCACACACCCACACACCCGCACAGCCTACACACGCACACAAACCCCCCACACAGACACGCACACACACACATACGCACACACACACACCCACACACACGACACACACACACACACACATACACACACACACACACACCCACACACGGACACCCGCACACACACCACACACACACACACACACACAGACCCCCCCCACACACCACACACACACACACACACATACACACACACACACACACACACCCCACCCACACCCCCCCACACACACACGCACACACACATCACACCCCCACACGCACACATACATACACCCACACACACACTCCACACCCCACACACACACACACACAACCCCACACACACCCTACGCACACACACCCACACACATACACACACCCACCCACCCCACACACAACACCCCCCACACACACACACGCGCACACATACCCCCCATACGCACACACACACACGCACACACCCATACACATACCACACACACCCCACACGCACAAAGAAGCACAGACAAGGAAATATAAAACTCGGAACAAGGGCCGGCATCATTCAGCAAAACTTCTTAAGTTTGTGGTCGAGAAAATTTAAAAAGAAATGCAGTAGCTGATTAGAAGATATAAAAATATATTCTTTGACATCATGACCTTAACAGAAACCTGCTACACCATATCATGATTTTCAGAGAGGTTGATCTAAAAATTGGATAATATTAATGACAAAATTATTGCCCTAATATAATTA
>NC_142667.1:5000-12500 GCF_026168435.1 Sesamum indicum | reverse complement strand
TCCACACCCCACACACACACACACAACACCCCACACACACCCTACGCACACACACCCACACACCCACCACCCCACACACACACACCCGCGCTCACACACCCCTATACGCACACACACACACACACCCATACACATACCACACACACCCCACACACACAAAGAAGCACAAACAAGGAAATATAAAACTCGGAACAAGGGGCGGAATCATTCAACAAAACTTCTTAAGTTTGTGGTCGATAAAATTTAAAAAGAAATGCAGTAGCAGATTAGAAGATATAAAAATATATTCATTGACATCATGACCTTAACAGAAACCTGCTACACCATATCATGATTTTCAGAGAGGTTGATCTAAAAATTGGATAATATTAATGACAAAATTATTGCCCTAATACAATTACATATATAAAACACATTGGGAAATGCTGCAATCTTTGTTTTCTCCAATAATAGCACTGGATTCAAAAGAGTAGCAATAGTTAAGCTCTTCTGGATGGCCACAGGCAGGCTTCCCACATAGCATTGAATAACAACCAACAAGTAGAACAACTTTAAACATAATAAAATTCCAAAGCATTACTCCAATATTTTCACTAACCGGACCGATCACATGTCGGAATCACACATAGCGTACACAGTAAATGAATCAATCACTTTCTAAAAAAGTGCCATAGGAACAACAGTGCCATTTATTCGTTGGCGCAAAAGATAAAAGCAACACCTGTCATTTTCTATGTTGAAAATGGAAGTAAAACATGTTTTACCGTGACATACACACCACTCCACACACCCACACACCCGCACACCCTACACACGCACACAAACCCCCCCCCCCCAAACACACACACGCACACACACACACCCACACACACGACACACACACACACACATACACACACACACACACACCCACACACACACCCACACACACCCGCACACACACCACACACACACACACAGACCCCCCCCCCACACACCACACACACACACACACATACACACACACACACCACACACACACACACACACACACCCCACCCACACCCCCCCCTACACACACGCACACACACATCACAACCCCACACGCACACATACATACACCCACACACACACTCCACACCCCACACACACACACACAACCCCACACACAGCCTACGCACACACACCCACACACATACACACACCCACCACCCCACACACACACACGCACACACACACACACCCCCATACACATACCACACACACCCCACACACACAAAGAAGCACAAACAAGGAAATATAAAACTCGGAACAAGGGGCGGCATCATTCAGCAAAACTTCTTAAGTTTGTGGTCGAGAAAATTTAAAAAGAAATGCAGTAGCTGATTAGAAGATATAAAAATATATTCATTGACATCATGACCTTAACAGAAACCTGCTACACCATATCATGATTTTCAGAGAGGTTGTTCTAAAAATTGGATAATATTAATGATAAAATTATTGCCCTAATACAATTACATATATAAAACACATTGGAAAATACTGCAATCTTCTTTTCTCCAATAATAGCACTGGATTCAAAACAGTAGCAATAGTTAAGCTCTTCTGGATACCCACAGGCAGGCTTCCCACATAGCATTGAATAACAACCAACAAGTAGAACAACTTTAAGCATAATAAAATTCCAAAGCATTACACACACACACAGACCCCCCCCCCCCACACACCACACACACACACACACACACACCACACACACACCCCACCCACACCCCCCCCCACACACACACATGCACACACACATCACACCCCCACACGCACACACACTCCACAGCCCACACACACACACACACAACCCCACACACACCCTACGCACACACACCCAAACACATACCCAAACCCACCCACCCCACACACAACACCCCACACACACACACACGCGCAGACACACCCCCCACACGCACACACAAACACACACACACACCCCCATACACATACCACACACAACCCACACACACAAAGAAGCACAAATAAGGAAATATAAAAGTCGGAATAAGGGGCGGCATCATTCAACAACACTTCTTAAGTTTGTGGTCGATAAAATTTAAAAAGAAATGCAGTAGCTGATTAGAAGATATAAAAATATATTCGTTGACATCATGACCTTAACAGAAAACTGCTACAACATATCATGATTTTCAGAGAGGTTGATCTAAAAATTGGATAATATTAATGATAAAATTATTGCCCTAATACAATTACATATATAAAACACATTGGGAAATGCTGCAATCTTCTTCTCTCCAATAATAGCACTGGATTCAAGTAGCAATAGTTAAGCTCTTCTGGATGCCCACAGGCAGGCTTCCCACAAAGCATTGAATAACAACCAACAAGTCGAACAACTTTAAACTTAATAAAATTCCAAAGCATTACTACAATATTTTAACTAACAGAACCGATCACCTATCGGAATCACACATAGCGTACTCAGTAAATATCAGAATACTTATAACCAAAAGAACAAGGCAATTAAAATGATACATTACATCAAATTGAAAAACACAAAAACCACAGGCGACAAGAAACATAAACCACACAAGACGTCTCAACCTTTAACAAAGTCAGTATGAAAACTTGTAATGGAATTTGATTTACTTCATTAAACTTACCTCTCTTCCAAAAAGTTAAATCTAGTGTCTCCTTTCAGTAAAAGAATAATTTACTTTCTAAAGAAGTGCCACAGGAACAACTGTGCCATTTATTCATTTGCGCAGAATATTAAAAGAAACCCTCACTTTTTCTATGTTAAAAATGGAAGTAAAACATGTTCTACCGTGACACACACACCACTCCACACACCCACACACCCGCACACCCTACACACGCACCCCCTACGCACACACACCCCCCCACACACACCACGCACACACACACACCCACACACACACCACACACACACACACACACTCACACCCCCCCCCACACACACACGCACACATACACACACACTCACACCCTACCCACACACCCCTCGCACACACACACACACGCTGCACACGTTCACACACACACCCACACACACCCCACACACACACACACACACACACACGCACAACCCCCCACACACCCCCCCACACACACACCCACCCACCCCACACACAACACCCCAAACACACACACACGCGCACACACACCTCCCACACGCACACACACACACCCCCACACACATACCAGACATACCCCACACACACACACACACACACACAAAGAAGCACAAATATGGAAATATAAAGGTCGGAACAAGTGGCGGCATCATTCAACAAATCTTCTTAAGTTTGTGGTCGATAAAATTTAAAAAAAAATGCAGTAGCTGATTAGAACATATAAAAATGTATTCATTGACATCGTGACCTTAACAGAAACCTGCTGCACCATATCATGATTTTCATAGAGGTTGATCTAAACATTGGATAATACTAACGACAAAATCATAGCACTAATACAATTACATATATAAAACACATTGGGAAATGCTGCAACCTTCTTTGCTCCAATGATAGCACTGGATTCAAAAGGGCAGCAATAGATAAACTCTTCTGGATGCCCACAGGCAGGCTTCCCACAAAGCATTGAATAACAACCAACAAGTAGAACAACTTTAAACTTAATAAAATTCCAAAGCATTACTGCAATATTTTCACTAACCGGACCGATCACATGTCGGAATCGCACATAGCGTACTCAGTAAAGGAATCATTCACTTTCTAAAAAAGTGCCATAGGAACAACAGTGCCATTTATTCGTTGGCGCAAAAGATAAAAGCAACACCTGTCTTTTTCTATGTTAAAAATGGAAGTAAAACATCTTTTACCGTGACAGACACACCACTCCACACACCCACACACCCGCACACCCTACACACGCACACAAACCCCCCACACACACACGCACACACACACACACACCCCCCCTACACACACACGCACACACAGACACCCACACACAGACACCCACACACACACCCACACATACACCACACACACACACGCACACATACACACACACACACACCTACACACACACCACACACACACACACACACCCCACCCACACACCCCCCCCACACACACACGCACACACACATCACACCCCCACACGCACACATACATACACCCACACACACACTCCACACCCCACACACACACACACACCCCACATACACACACACAACCCCACACATACCCTATGCACACACACCCACACACATACACACACCCACCCACCCCACACACAACACCCCCCCCCCCACACACACACCCCCCCCCCCCCCACACACACACCCCCATACACATACCACACACACCCCACACACACAAAGAAGCACAAATAAGGAAATATAAAACTCGGAACAAGGGGCGGCAGCATTTAGCAAAATTTCTTAAGTTTGTGGTCGAGAAAATTTAAAAAGAAATGTAGTAGCTGATTAGAGGATATAAAAATATATTCATTGACATCAAGACCTTAACAGAAACCTGCTACACCATATCATGATTTTCAGAGAGGTTGATCTAAAAATTGGATAATATTAATGACAAAATTATTGCCCTAATACAATTACATAAATAAAACACATTGGGAAATGCTGCAACCTTCTTTTCTCCAATAATAGCACTGGATTCAAAAGAGTAGCAATAGTTAAGCTCTTCTGGATGCCCACAGGCAGGCTTCCCACAAAGCATTGAATAACAACCAACAAGTCGAACAACTTTAAACTTAATAAAATTCCAAAGCATTACTGCAATATTTTAACTAACAGAACCGATCACCTGTCGGAATCACACATAGCGTACTCAGTAAATATTAGAATACTTATAACCAAAAGAACAAGGCAATTAAAATGATACATTACATCAAATTGAAAAACACAAAAACCACAGGCGACAAGAAACATAAACCACACAAGACGCCTCAACCTTTAACAAAGTCAGTATGAAAACTTGTAATGGAATTTGATTTAGTTCATGAAACTTACCTCTCTTCCAAAAAGTTAAATCTAGTGTCTTCTTTCAGTAAAGGAATCATTCACTTTCTAAAGAAGAGTCATAGGAACAACTATGCCATTTATTCGTTGGCGCAGAAAATATGTTCAAAATGAAAGTAAAACATGTTCTACCGTGACACACACACCCCTCAACACTCCCACTCACCTGCACACCCTAATAACACATCCCCCCTACACACACACACCCACACACCCTAATAACACATCCCCCCTACACACACACACCCACACCTACACACATACACCCCACACACCCCACCCACACACACACCCACACACGCTAATAACACATCCCCCCTACACACATGCACCCACACCTACACACATACACCCCACACACTCCACCCACCCACACACACACACACACCCCACACACGCACACACACACACACACCCCACACACGCACACACACACCCACATACCCACCCACACAAACACCCCCCCCACACACACATAAACCCCACCCACACACACACCCCACATACACAACGCACACACACACACGCATACACTGCCACACCCCCCACACACATCCCACACGCACACACACACACACCCTATACGCTACACATACCCCACACCACCCCATACGCACACACACCCCACATTTTCACACACACACCCCACACACACACACACACACATGCACATCCCACACACACGCACCCCCCCCCCCCCACACACACACGCACACACACATCACACCCCCACACGCACACCCCCATACACACACACACCCCACATTTTGACAAACACACCCCACACACACCCCACACGTTCACACACACACCCCCACACACATACACACACACCCCACACACACACACACCCCACGCACGCACACACACCCACACACACCCCACACACACACACACACACCCCACGCAAGCACACACACCCACACACACCCCACACACATACACACACGCACACACCCCCCCCACACGCGCACACTCACACCCCCCCTCACACATACCACATACACCCCCCCCACACACACAAAGAAGCACAAACAAGGAAATATAAAAGCCGGGACAAGAGGCGGCATCATTCAACGAGTTCAGTTTCAAAATCATAGTAATTCTCAGGCGGTGAGGGAAATTTGTTAGCAGCTTCGTCAAGGGTACAGGTCTGTTGCTGATTTCTAGAGATTCTCTGATCGTCATCACCTTGTTGTTGATCAGATTGATTCATTTCGAGCACATGCTCCCTATTCTTCTTAATAAGCATAGCAAAGAGGTTGGGGGAAAAGGGAATAAGAGCATCACATTGGAGGGGAGCCTCCTTTGCTACCCCCTCACAATGCCCAACAATATCATCATCTCTCAATTCCTCAACAATAGAATTTAACTCATGCACATTATACATACTTGATGCATTTCTATCACAAACCACAGGCATATTATCAATGGTATCATTACCCACAGTTAATATCTCATCATTATGAACATGTAAATTAATATCGTTGATAGCAAAAGATTGGGGTTCAGCATTCGGTACCTGGGTATACGAGCATTCACCTCTCTTAGTCCGTCTGCTACTCTTTTCTGTCTTTCCATTAAGCGTTTGTTTGGCAGGTGTGTTGGTAGCTTCTTTCCCTTTTTTTTCCTTGCCTTTCCCGTTCGTTGCAGCAGTAGGCTCCTTCCTCTCCTCATTTCAACGATGAGGTGCTGGTTTTGGGTTGTTCCCTTTGGAGTAGCATTCCAAGTCCTGGTGGCCAACATGTTTACATAGAGTGCAGTATTTCAGCATTTGTTCATACTCGACTTTCTGAACGATCGAAATACCATTGATCTGGATATCGAATTCTTGAGTGAGCGGTGTAAGCAGGTCGATTTCAATGCAGGCTCTAGCTATTGAAAGCTTGGACTGGTTGAAAGTGAAGTCATCAATTTGCAGCGGTGTTCCAATCATACTAGCAACCGCATGAAGAGCATCTTTATGGAGTAAGTGAGCTGGGAGTTCGGGGAAGCTAACCCCAGATGGGAACAACAGAGGATTCTTGAGCAGGAGTAAATGTCGGGGTCCATTTAAATACCCGCATCGGATATCCTTGTATGTACCAAATTCGTCTTAACCAGAGGCGTGAGAAATCTGTTTCATTTGACATGGATATGAGAACATGCTTAGCATTGATCATACTAACCGTAAAAGCACCATGGATTCCAAGCCCAGCCACCAATCGGTGAAGGTTGCGATATTGTGGTGCTCCATGTGAGAATTTACCAACAAGAGCAAAACGATAGGCCGCTGAAAATGAAAGTGTCTCAGTATCAGAGAAAATGAGAGTCT
Organism: Sesamum indicum; assembly: GCF_026168435.1. Taxonomy (NCBI): domain Eukaryota; kingdom Viridiplantae; phylum Streptophyta; class Magnoliopsida; order Lamiales; family Pedaliaceae; genus Sesamum; species Sesamum indicum. The sequence continues at coordinate 5,160 of NC_142667.1, read as the reverse complement.
GTCGCCCATCAAGTGTGGCTTGCTTCCCAACATTCGCTGGAGTCGAGTTGGCAAGAAAATACTTTTGGAGGTCCGACGCGGTTGAGACACGGGTGTGGTGTAGAGAAGGGTTTGCGAGTGCTTCAGCAACAATTTGGTAGATGGTGGAGGTGCTTGTGCT
>NC_142666.1:22204546-22207046 GCF_026168435.1 Sesamum indicum | reverse complement strand
TAAACCCTAAACCCTAAACCCTAAACCCTAAACCCTAAACCCTAAACCCTAAACCCTAAACCCTAAACCCTAAACCCTAAACCCTAAACCCTAAACCCTAAACCCTAAACCCTAAACCCTAAACCCTAAACCCTAAACCCTAAACCCTAAACCCTAAACCCTAAACCCTAAACCCTAAACCCTAAACCCTAAACCCTAAACCCTAAACCCTAAACCCTAAACCCTAAACCCTAAACCCTAAACCCTAAACCCTAAACCCTAAACCCTAAACCCTAAACCCTAAACCCTAAACCCTAAACCCTAAACCCTAAACCCTAAACCCTAAACCCTAAACCCTAAACCCTAAACCCTAAACCCTAAACCCTAAACCCTAAACCCTAAACCCTAAACCCTAAACCCTAAACCCTAAACCCTAAACCCTAAACCCTAAACCCTAAACCCTAAACCCTAAACCCTAAACCCTAAACCCTAAACCCTAAACCCTAAACCCTAAACCCTAAACCCTAAACCCTAAACCCTAAACCCTAAACCCTAAACCCTAAACCCTAAACCCTAAACCCTAAACCCTAAACCCTAAACCCTAAACCCTAAACCCTAAACCCTAAACCCTAAACCCTAAACCCTAAACCCTAAACCCTAAACCCTAAACCCTAAACCCTAAACCCTAAACCCTAAACCCTAAACCCTAAACCCTAAACCCTAAACCCTAAACCCTAAACCCTAAACCCTAAACCCTAAACCCTAAACCCTAAACCCTAAACCCTAAACCCTAAACCCTAAACCCTAAACCCTAAACCCTAAACCCTAAACCCTAAACCCTAAACCCTAAACCCTAAACCCTAAACCCTAAACCCTAAACCCTAAACCCTAAACCCTAAACCCTAAACCCTAAACCCTAAACCCTAAACCCTAAACCCTAAACCCTAAACCCTAAACCCTAAACCCTAAACCCTAAACCCTAAACCCTAAACCCTAAACCCTAAACCCTAAACCCTAAACCCTAAACCCTAAACCCTAAACCCTAAACCCTAAACCCTAAACCCTAAACCCTAAACCCTAAACCCTAAACCCTAAACCCTAAACCCTAAACCCTAAACCCTAAACCCTAAACCCTAAACCCTAAACCCTAAACCCTAAACCCTAAACCCTAAACCCTAAACCCTAAACCCTAAACCCTAAACCCTAAACCCTAAACCCTAAACCCTAAACCCTAAACCCTAAACCCTAAACCCTAAACCCTAAACCCTAAACCCTAAACCCTAAACCCTAAACCCTAAACCCTAAACCCTAAACCCTAAACCCTAAACCCTAAACCCTAAACCCTAAACCCTAAACCCTAAACCCTAAACCCTAAACCCTAAACCCTAAACCCTAAACCCTAAACCCTAAACCCTAAACCCTAAACCCTAAACCCTAAACCCTAAACCCTAAACCCTAAACCCTAAACCCTAAACCCTAAACCCTAAACCCTAAACCCTAAACCCTAAACCCTAAACCCTAAACCCTAAACCCTAAACCCTAAACCCTAAACCCTAAACCCTAAACCCTAAACCCTAAACCCTAAACCCTAAACCCTAAACCCTAAACCCTAAACCCTAAACCCTAAACCCTAAACCCTAAACCCTAAACCCTAAACCCTAAACCCTAAACCCTAAACCCTAAACCCTAAACCCTAAACCCTAAACCCTAAACCCTAAACCCTAAACCCTAAACCCTAAACCCTAAACCCTAAACCCTAAACCCTAAACCCTAAACCCTAAACCCTAAACCCTAAACCCTAAACCCTAAACCCTAAACCCTAAACCCTAAACCCTAAACCCTAAACCCTAAACCCTAAACCCTAAACCCTAAACCCTAAACCCTAAACCCTAAACCCTAAACCCTAAACCCTAAACCCTAAACCCTAAACCCTAAACCCTAAACCCTAAACCCTAAACCCTAAACCCTAAACCCTAAACCCTAAACCCTAAACCCTAAACCCTAAACCCTAAACCCTAAACCCTAAACCCTAAACCCTAAACCCTAAACCCTAAACCCTAAACCCTAAACCCTAAACCCTAAACCCTAAACCCTAAACCCTAAACCCTAAACCCTAAACCCTAAACCCTAAACCCTAAACCCTAAACCCTAAACCCTAAACCCTAAACCCTAAACCCTAAACCCTAAACCCTAAACCCTAAACCCTAAACCCTAAACCCTAAACCCTAAACCCTAAACCCTAAACCCTAAACCCTAAACCCTAAACCCTAAACCCTAAACCCTAAACCCTAAACCCTAAACCCTAAACCCTAAACCCTAAACCCTAAACCCTAAACCCTAAACCCTAAACCCTAAACCCTAAACCCTAAACCCTAAACCCTAAACCCTAAACCCTAAACCCTAAACCCTAAACCCTAAACCCTAAACCCTAAACCCTAAACCCTAAACCCTAAACCCTAAACCCTAAACCCTAAACCCTAAACCCTAAACCCTAAACCCTAAACCCTAAACCCTAAACCCT